>NC_079366.1:31398270-31400770 GCF_021018895.1 Seriola aureovittata | reverse complement strand
GTAAATTAATTTTTAAAACTGATCAAACCTCGTGATTAAAATCCGTTGAGTGTGAAACGTTCTGCAGCTCGACAACATTCACACACGTCTCTTCTACTTCTTCACCTTTAAAACACATGAGTGTAAAAATATAAAGTACCTGTTTTATATATATATTTATATTTATATCTATAGAATTTTATATATAAATGAATATTCTTTGTTCAGTCGTCGTGACAGTTGAAGCCGTTTCGTCTCCAACGTCACAAAAAACAAAAAACAACAGGAACATTTTTCCTCCTTCTGGAAATTGGAGACGAGACAAATGACGACAAAACAACGTAGAAATCTCCTCCGGCTCCTCCCATGAGTCCTTGCTGTCTGTGTGAGGGGGCGGGGCCTGTGACGCCTCAGCCCACAGCTTTGTGTTTCCCACCGCAGCAGTGGCAGGCCACGCCGCAGCGGTAACACGCCCTGAGGGGGGCGTAGCAGCACATGCAGGGCGCCAGCAGCGACAGCCCCACCAGCGCCGTCCAGCGCAGACAGAAGCGCTCGTCGCTGGTGTCGCAGGAACACGGGTCCGAGTAATCGCCCTCCGGGTCCGACATGCAGTGGTACAGCAGGCTGTCCGCGCACCACATGAAGCTGACCCGCCGGATGCAGGTCTGGATGGGGTCGGGTGCTTCCTGGCAGCGGCCCCGCCCATTGTCCTCGTGGTTGAACATGTCCTGACAGTAAACGCAGCGCGAGCGCTCGCCATCCTCCTTCCGCCGTTTGCCTTTAGGCTGCAGAGCTCGCGGCTGCACCGTCACCACCGCTCTGCGGCCGCCGCCCAGCTCCAAGCAGCCCGGCTTCCCGTCGCAGCCTCGCTGCACTTCGCAGCTCAGCGGGTACGGGTAGGTGTAGTCGTGTTTGGGCGGCTCGCTCTTGGTGAAGTGCACATAGGCGTTGGGGTTGTCAGGCTGAGTGAGCTTGTCGTGGCGATAGTCCTCGTAGCCGGTGAGCCAGGTCCGCTCGCGGGGGTTGATCCTCACGATCTCCTCCTCCTCCACCTGGAAGCTGACGTGTCGAGGAAACATGTGCACCGCCTGCAGAGATGCAGAGTGACAGAGACGGGTCAGAACGTGAGGTCAAAGACACAGCTGATGACATCACAGTGTGATGAAGAATGTTTGAGTTCCCGCCTCTGAAAGACATGGCTAATGAGTCAGGCTCCACCCTGATTCTCACCTGGTCGAGGAAGTAGTGATCCGAGGGCCGGTGCTGCTCGTAGAAATGTCCCAGGATGCAGTGGTGCCGGCGGGCCTCGCAGAAGGTGGGCGGGGCTAGTGCGTGCATTGCCGGCTCTCTCTTCTGGGACGAGTTGGACGAGCTATCGGTGGCGGTCTGCAGGAAGAGGAAAGAGAAGGTCAAAGGGTCGTTCACACAAGAGAGCGAACTGCTGCTGCAATGTGTGTGAGGTCAGGCCTCAGGCCACGCCCCAAACAGTGATGTCACTGCAGGTGTTTTCAACCACCTGTCACCAGTCTAGAAGAAATGTTCATTCCTTTACTCACCAACAGCTGTCAAACACCGATGTTAACTGTTGCCTCTGTTTTATCACTTCTTTTCCTGGACTGATGTTAGCATGCTAACCAGCTAGCTCCGGCCCACTTTCCAATACCGAGTCACTGTAGCGTGCAGTCTGAGGAAGTAGCTGCTCAGAGGACGTGTTATAACATCTTGTCTTGTAAACACAACGATGGCTGAAGCTCTTGTCAACACTGGTCAGTAAACAGCTGTGGATGCTAACGTTAGCTTTGTAGCGATAGCAAAATGGACAAATAGCTCCTTTAAACAGGATCCATATTATCCCCTGTCCTTTTGTGTTTAAATACAGTTTAATAAAAAGTCTAAAAGTTTTTAAAAAATGTGATACTGTAACTACAGGAAGTACTTTTACTGTGATACTGTAACTACAGGAAGTACTTTTACTGTGACACTTTATCTAATCCCAGATCACAGAAACCAGACGTTTACATGATGTTTGAGAATCATGTCACTGCAGAACACTGAGGTCATCTGAGGTCATCTGAGGTCATCTGTTTACTGCATGTAAACACACGGAGTGAGGTGTGTGTGTGTGTGTGTGTGTGTGTGTGTGTGTGTTGACATTTCCACATTGTGAGGACAAACAAACCCTGAGCTGGACGGCGACATGTATCTGGTCACACCACAGGATACTCGACCCTTTCATACTTCCTGTCTGATACTCCACCCCCCAGCCCCCCCAGCTCCCACCCCCTCCAACACAAACACCGACACACAGTCTGGTCCTATCTCAACAAGTAATCGCTACAAACCAAAGCAGCGTCTCCTGTCTGCACCAAGAATAAACCCCCCCCCCACCCCCCCACCCCCCCCCCGCCCTCAGACCCTGGGCGGCTTCTGGAGGAGCTTCTCACCGTGAAGACGTCATCGTCGCCGAGCTCTGCTTCGTTCTGCAGCGTGGACGAGGACGTGGTCGAACCTGGAGACACAT
>NC_079366.1:31380770-31390770 GCF_021018895.1 Seriola aureovittata | reverse complement strand
CGCTGACCACAGACAGGAAGACCGTCCAACCTTGGTGCGTCGTGGTGAACAGCCGGCTGCCTGCTCCTCTGTGGCCTGGTGCAGTCTGGGTAAACATGTCACAGGTTGGTCTATTATCTGGCTGCAGTCATGTGACTGCCGTGTTTACCTGCAGAGGTGTGCACAGCAAGAGGCCGCGAAAAGAAAACCTGCTCCTTCAGGTTACCTGCTGAGGGTGCGTTCATAGTCAGTATGTTCTGAGCAGCTTATTCAAGCTCTGCAGAGTGGGGGGGAGTGGGGGTGGGGGGGTCAGCGGCTCAGAGGTCGACACTAAATCTGTCGTTTCACAAGAAGAAACTTTTCATGCCAAGTGAATTTTGTGGTTTAATGGTCGGTGACGATCGTCCACCGTTCAAATTTTAGAGATGGAGAAACCCTGATGTTGTCGGAGCGACCACATCTGTCTGTACAGCTGCTGGGTGATGGCAGAATCATAATCACCATTATTTAACACCATCACTCGCTGACTTTGGAAACTCTTTGGAAAAAAAACATGAAATAAAAAAAAAAAAAAAAAAAAAACAGAATTCAAAACAAAAGCCTTGTCTTAGTTTTTCTGGTTCTACAGATAAAAGTTAGAGATCTGTGAGTGTGGGACAGCAGCCAGACTGGACATGGACTCTCTTGTCCATGTATATGTTTATATATATACCTATATGTATATATGTTTATATATACATATAGTCCCTGGACCGATGACAGGAGGAGGTGGAGGTCTGGGCCGGTTTTCTCTCCTGATCCTGAGCATCTGCAGAAACCGAGCGCTGACCTTTAACATCAGTTTGACGTCACCTGACTGCACTGGGGTCAGTCTCATATGCGTTAACCACAGGATGTGATGTCATCAGTGCTCAGCGGTCAGTGGGGACACTCAAACACCGTCATTCAGTTTGTACTGAATATGAATTCAACTTTTCATTTGTGTCATTTTAAAGACTTACAGTTACTGCCTGTTGCCACGTAGCTAACATTAGCATCACCGTCACACCTCAGATGTAACATGTAGCTACAGCTAGCTTCACTCCACAGCGAGTGGTTATCTGCTCCGGCAGCAGCGTGTTAGAATAGTTACTGCAGCAACGATGAAACAACCTGCTGCTGCTGAGAATAACGTTACCTCTCTGAGCTCAGCTCGTCTGTAACCACATGAGCCTGCAGCTGATTGGCTCTCGGTGGCGGCGACGCTGCCTCCATCATCAGCACGGTGACAAACCAGTAACAACGTGTTGACAAGATTAAACTGTGAGGGGGGGGGGGCTCCATCTGTTTGAGACACAGGAAGTAGTCTGTCCAACTATTTATTCAGCCAATCATGTAAAAACAGTTAAAGCTGTTTCTTCTTCTTCTGTGTTTTATTTGAAGTGTTGATCCATCAGAAGAAATAAAAACCATCTCAGTGTAGTTTTACATCTCCTCTCTCAGGCTTCTCTCTGCAGCTCTAGTAACAACAGGTCTGTGAGCCAATCAGAAGAGAGGAGGCTCTGAGCCTCTCTTCTGATTGGCTGACTGTTTTCTGAGTGATCCAATAAAAATATAGCAGATTTCAGGTAAAAACACTCAGAGAAACCAAATCCTGCAAGGTTTGGATGGTGGGTCCAGGTGGGCGGGGCTTGGTGACTGCTTTGTTGTGACATCACAAAGTTCCAGAAGTCCTGACGGCTGGTTTTAAGGCTCAGTTTCTGAATACAGGCTGTGTGCATTTCTCTGTGGACTGAGGCTTTGATACTTTCACAGTATTAATATAGAAGCTAGAGCTGATCTATAATCTATAATCACACTACACATGGACACAGACCTTTACACTGGAGGAGCTGTAATGTTCCTTCTGATCACAGACCAGTGACACCAGTGACAGTGTCGTCCCACCAGTAAGAGCAGGGTGACACACAGCAGGCCTCACTCTTCCTCTACAGAAGTATGATGAGAGGGAGCGAACCCTGTGGTGATGAGTCACAACCTGCAGTCGCCTCATGTTGAAGGGTCAGGACGGAGGGAGCCGCCGCTTCACCCCCCAGGAAGAGGGAACGACTTCCTCGCCTCTCTTTTATGAATGAAGGACAAACGGGTGGAGGGATGGAGGGAGGGATGGAAGGAGAGATGGAGGGATGGAGGGATGCTCCTCTGTCTGCTCTGTCCAGACCGTCATGATGCACACTGCCCCCCCATCATCACATCTGCAGGAGGCTGCACATGTCTCTCCTCCCAGCCGCAACCAACCTCTCCACCCCTTCCCCTCCTCCACCTCCTCCACCTCCTTCTCTCGGGAGGCCGTCGGAAAGAGAAGTGAGATGGAGAGAAAGAAGCATGAGGAAGATGAGGACCCCCCCCACCCCCCCCACCCCACGGACCCCCCATCACTTGATCCCCTAACAACACATCGGCATCAAACCGTCTCCCTGTATCTCAGACCTCAGCGGCGGCGCGTCACCAGCCTCCGGTCACAATAACAACCGTGTAACCGCGATCATTATTATTATGGGGGTAAGGGGGGGTGAGGGGGGGTAAGGGGGGGTGGGGGTTGGGGGGTACTCACTCGTCTGGGCGCGTGTCCTCGCTCATCTTTTTCCGCTTCACCTCTGGTAATAATAAACTCCCGCCACGGCTGCACAGCGTGGTGTCTTCATGTTTCCTCGCCCCTGTCTGCTCCGGGTCTCTCCCGCTCTCCCGGTTCTTTAATCCCGGTGTGTGTTGAGCATTCTCGGATAACCGTCTCTCTCCTCCTCCTCCTCCTCCTCCTCCTCCTCCTCCTCCTCCAACACCACCACCACCTCCTCCTCCTCCTCCTTCTTCTTCTTCGTTCACTCCTCAGTTACTGAAGCGTAGCCGAGGAGGCGCATCCGATCTCCCCCTTCAGCTCCTCCGCCTCCTCCTACGCCTCTTCCTCTTCTTCCTCCTCCTCCTCTACCTCCTCCCCCGCCAGATCGGGCTGGAATGCGGTGACCGAAAATGGTGCGTTGGTATCGGCATGGATGGCCCCGGACGAGCCGCGTCTCCCTCCCGCTCCATGTTGGATTCACTGAGCGCAGACGGAGCGGAGCGGGGTGGGGGGGGTGGGGGTGGGGTGACGTCAGACCCGAAGGACTGCAGAGTCACGTGCTATTACCATATAATAATAATAATAATAATAATAATAATAATAAATGACATATACTACAGGCCTATTACAATATTATTACAATATTATTACAACTCAATATAAAGTAAATATCACAGCAGACCTGAGAACAATAGCTATAGTACCTGTAGTACTTGTAGTACCTGTAGTACTTGTAGTACTTGTAGTACCTGTAGTACCTGTAGTACCTGTAGTACCTGTAGTACTTGTAGTACTTGTAGTACCTGTAGTACCTGTAGTACCTGTAGTATCTGTAGTACTTGTAGTACCTGTAGTACTTGTAGTACTTGTAGTACCTGTAGTACCTGTAGTACCTGTAGTACCTGTAGTACTTGTAGTACCTGTAGTACCTGTAGTACCTGTAGTATCTGTAGTACTTGTAGTACCTGTAGTACTTGTAGTACCTGTAGTACCTGTAGTACCTGTAGTACCTGTAGTACTTGTAGTACCTGTAGTACCTGTAGTACCTGTAGAGTAATGAGTACTGTAGTACCTGTAGTACCTGTAGTACTTGTAGTACCTGTAGTACCTGTAGTACCTGTAGTACCTGTAGTACTTGTAGTACCTGTAGTACCTGTAGTACCTGTAGTACTTGTAGTACCTGTAGTACCTGTAGTACCTGTAGTACTTGTAGTACCTGTAGTACCTGTAGTACCTGTAATGATTACTGTAGTACCTGTAGTACCTGTAGTAACTGTAGAGTAATGAGTACTGTAGTACCTGTAGAGTAATGAGTACTGTAGTACCTGTAGTACCTGTAGTAACTGTAGAGTAATGAGTACTGTAGTACCTGTAGTACCTGTAGTACCTGTAGTAACTGTAGAGTAATGAGTACTGTAGTACCTGTAGTACCTGTAGAGTAATGAGTACTGTAGTACCTGTAGTAACTGTAGTAACTGTAGAGTAATGAGTACTGTAGTACCTGTAGTACCTGTAGAGTAATGAGTACTGTAGTACCTGTAGTACCTGTAGTACCTGTAGAGTAATGAGTACTGTAGTACCTGTAGTACCTGTAGAGTAATGAGTACTGTAGTACCTGTAGTAACTGTAGTAACTGTAGAGTAATGAGTACTGTAGTACCTGTAGTACCTGTAGTAACTGTAGAGTAATGAGTACTGTAGTACCTGTAGTAACTGTAGAGTAATGAGTACTGTAGTACCTTTAGTACCTGTAGTACCTGTAGAGTAATGAGTACTGTAGTACCTGTAGTGCCTGTAATACCTGTAGAGTAATGAGTACTGTAGTACCTGTAGTACCTGTAGTAACTGTAGAGTAATGAGTACTGTAGTACCTGTAGTACCTGTAGAGTAATGAGTACTGTAGTACCTGTAGTACCTGTAGTAACTGTAGAGTAATGATTACTGTAGTACCTGTAGTACCTGTAGAGTAATGAGTACTGTAGTACCTGTAATAACTGTAGAGTAATGATTACTGTAGTACCTGTAGTACCTGTAGAGTAATGATTACTGTAGTACCTGTAGTACCTGTAGTAACTGTAGAGTAATGAGTACTGTAGTACCTGTAGAGTAATGAGTACTGTAGTACCTGTAGTAACTGTAGAGTAATGAGTACTGTAGTACCTGTAGTACCTGTAGAGTAATGATTACTGTAGTACCTGTAGTACCTGTAGTAACTGTAGAGTAATGAGTACTGTAGTACCTGTAGAGTAATGAGTACTGTAGTACCTGTAGTAACTGTAGAGTAATGAGTACTGTAGTACCTGTAGTACCTGTAGTAACTGTAGAGTAATGAGTACTGTAGTACCTGTAGTACCTGTAGTAACTGTAGAGTAATGATTACTGTAGTACCTGTAGTACCTGTAGAGTAATGAGTACTGTAGTAACTGTAGAGTAATGAGTACTGTAGTACCTGTAGTACCTGTAGTAACTGTAGAGTAATGATTACTGTAGTACCTGTAGAGTAATGAGTACTATAGTAACTGTAGTACCTGTAGAGTAATGAGTACTGTAGTACCTGTAGTAACTGTAGAGTAATGAGTACTGTAGTACCTGTAGTACCTGTAGAGTAATGAGTACTGTAGTAACTGTAGTAACTGTAGAGTAATGAGTACTATAGTAACTGTAGTACCTGTAGAGTAATGAGTACTGTAGTACCTGTAGTAACTGTAGTAACTGTAGAGTAATGAGTACTATAGTAACTGTAGAGTAATGAGTACTGTAGTACCTTTAGTACCTGTAGTACCTGTAGAGTAATGAGTACTGTAGTACCTGTAGTGCCTGTAATACCTGTAGAGTAATGAGTACTGTAGTACCTGTAGTACCTGTAGTAACTGTAGAGTAATGAGTACTGTAGTACCTGTAGTACCTGTAGAGTAATGAGTACTGTAGTACCTGTAGTACCTGTAGTAACTGTAGAGTAATGATTACTGTAGTACCTGTAGTACCTGTAGAGTAATGAGTACTGTAGTACCTGTAATAACTGTAGAGTAATGATTACTGTAGTACCTGTAGTACCTGTAGAGTAATGATTACTGTAGTACCTGTAGTACCTGTAGTAACTGTAGAGTAATGAGTACTGTAGTACCTGTAGAGTAATGAGTACTGTAGTACCTGTAGTAACTGTAGAGTAATGAGTACTGTAGTACCTGTAGTACCTGTAGAGTAATGATTACTGTAGTACCTGTAGTACCTGTAGTAACTGTAGAGTAATGAGTACTGTAGTACCTGTAGAGTAATGAGTACTGTAGTACCTGTAGTAACTGTAGAGTAATGAGTACTGTAGTACCTGTAGTACCTGTAGTAACTGTAGAGTAATGAGTACTGTAGTACCTGTAGTACCTGTAGTAACTGTAGAGTAATGATTACTGTAGTACCTGTAGTACCTGTAGAGTAATGAGTACTGTAGTAACTGTAGAGTAATGAGTACTGTAGTACCTGTAGTACCTGTAGTAACTGTAGAGTAATGATTACTGTAGTACCTGTAGAGTAATGAGTACTATAGTAACTGTAGTACCTGTAGAGTAATGAGTACTGTAGTACCTGTAGTAACTGTAGAGTAATGAGTACTGTAGTACCTGTAGTACCTGTAGAGTAATGAGTACTGTAGTAACTGTAGTAACTGTAGAGTAATGAGTACTGTAGTACCTGTAGTACCTGTAGAGTAATGAGTACTGTAGTAACTGTAGTAACTGTAGAGTAATGAGTACTGAAGTACCTGTAGTAACTGTAGAGTAATGAGTACTGTAGTACCTGTAGTAACTGTAGAGTAATGAGTACTGTAGTAACTGTAGTAACTGTAGAGTAATGAGTACTGAAGTACCTGTAGTAACTGTAGAGTAATGAGTACTGTAGTACCTGTAGTAACTGGTAACAGTGGAGTCTGTATCTTAACAGGGGCAGTTGTTATAGATGTAGTAGTAGTAGTACTAACAGTAGTTGCAGTAGTAGTAGTACTAACAGTAGTAGTACTAACAGTAGTAGTAGTAGTAGTAGTAGTAGTAGTAGTAGTAGTACTAACAGTAGTAGTAGTAGTATTAACAGTAGTAGTAGTAGTACTAACAGTAGTTGTAGTAGTAGTAGTAGTAGTAGTAGTAGTACTAACAGTAGTAGTATTAACAGTAGTAGTAGTAGTACTAACAGTAGTAGTAGTAGTAGTAGTACAAACAGTAGTAGTAGTAGTAGTAGTAGTAGTAGTAGTACTAACAGTAGTTGTAGTAGTAGTAGTAGTAGTAGTACTAACAGTAGTAGTATTAACAGTAGTAGTAGTAGTAGTAGTACTAACAGTAGTTGTAGTAGTAGTAGTAGTAGTACTAACAGTAGTAGTATTAACAGTAGTAGTAGTAGTAGTAGTAGTAGTACTAACAGTAGTAGTAGTAGTAGTAGTACTAACAGTAGTAGTAGTAGTAGTAGTACTAACAGTAGTAGTATTAACAGTAGTAGTAGTAGTAGTAGTACTAACAGTAGTTGTAGTAGTTGTAGTAGTAGTAGTAACAGTAATAGTATCAGTAGTACTTTGAGCCTGAACTTTATACTGAAATATTAAACTTTACACTGAAAAGTCACCCTCAGTGTATTTCAAAATAAAAGCCTCCCTCTCAGAGGCCTCATTCATTAACCTGCGTCTTCCTGACACCTGGTGGTCAGGTGCTGTTACTGCAGGTGTGTCCTGACGTGTTATGACCATGTGATCTACAGAGGGAGGAGCTTATCTGGTGAAGACAGACAGTGTGAGGGAAGGGTTCCTCTGTTCATGTAAATGAGGTTAATTGATCATTAAAGTGGTGACACTGAGTGGATGACGTCCAATAATAATTTCATAATTTTTGATGTTTTATAAACAGATGGGGTCAGGGAGGTCAAAGGTTTCACGTTTGACAGGAAGATGAAGGTTTAGAGATTCTGTGCAACACGCTCACGTAACTCCCTCAGCTGAGGGGGGGCGAACCGTGACGTCATCGGGGGGGGTGCGGAGTGAAGTCTCTTGTATTGAGTCGTATTGTACAAAGTGACTCCGGTGGCGGAGCTGCGTGAGCTGATGGAGGCAGTGAACCGCTCAGGTGCGTTTACACTGTCCCACCACTAGATGTCGCAACACCTCCACAGACCAGCCACAGACCAGCTGACCCTTCACATTAAAACACATGCCGGGTGTTTGTGGAGGAACTTCAGAATAAAGCACAGGAGGATGATGATACAGCAGCTGCTTCAGTATCTGACGGTCTGATGTCTGACTTTATTCTTTCATTCTGTTTCTAATGTTGTTCCACCTTAAAATAAAAGTTTCACGATATAAACAAAGTCATTGAAGCTGTTTGTCTCCTCCACCCAGTTCACCTCGCGGGGGCGCGCCCTCGCGCGCACATCTTGTGGAAGCTGCAGGGACGCGCAGCGAGCCTCTGCTCCTTTAAGCGAGAAAAGAAACTATCCCTCCCCCCCTCTCCTCCCCCTCCCTCCCCCCCTTCCCTCCTCCCTCCCTCCTCCCTCCCTCCTCCCTCCCCCCCCCCCCCCCCCCCCCCCCCCCCTCCCCCCCCCCCCTCCCCTTCCCCTCACACCCGACGGCCTGCACGCAGGGAGGAGGAAGCCGCTCCGCTGGAGCTGTGATGGGGATTTGAACGCAGCTCCGCGCAGAAGACGGCCCGGGCTCAGAGCGCAGCGGGCGGGTCCGCGTCGTTGATCCCCCCCGGTTTGGATGTAACCTGATCGGTCTCGAGCCTGCGGACTGAGCGGTCTGTCGGTCGGTTGTTTGGCGGTTGCCTGGAGCGGGAGGCCGGGAGCAGGACAGCGTCTGCCCGGGCTGGTGCTGCTGTGGACGGACTGTTGCCGTGGGTCGGAGCGGAGCCCGCAGGGACCGGCTGCTGCCGCTCCCAGTGTCCGTGCGTTGTTCTCCGCGTGCCGGACTGACACTGACTGATCAGCGCTCCGGTACCGGGACTTGGATGTGTGTGTTGCCCCGCAGGAGTCACCTGGAGTCCGGGCGGAGAGTCGGGGCCGATGGCGCAACGGGTGCGTAAAGTCCAGTTTAACCAGAGAGAGTAAAGTGAGACAGTGGATCAGAACTGAAGCTTCATTCATCCGAACCCACAGAAACTTTCTAACTACTGAACACGGGAACCTTTATTCTGAAAATAATTGTTTTAATTCAAGATCACGTAGTTATTTTTTTTAGAGGTAATTAATATTTAGTTTTTTAACTTTTTAATTTCACAGATCTGAACTTTGTCCCGCGCGTCACAATAATCATCAAACTTTTCACCTGAAAGTTAAAAAAAAACAAAACTTTGTTCAACAGTTTTCTTTTCTTTTAAATTAAATTTCTTATTAAAGGATGAAAACTATAAAAACGAAACATTTAATTAAAAGAAGTTGGATGTGATTGAACTGCAGCAGAAACACAGTCAGTCACTTTAATAAAATCACTGAGCAGAAGGAAATAAATAAAGTGTGTAAAGAATGTGCGGATCATGAGTTTCAGGGTTGTTGTGTGTTTGACCTTCAGGCCTCCGCGGTTCACTCTCAGCTCGTTTATGACACAAATGTCAAATAAACAAAAACATTTTTTATTTTATTCCATCAGCTGATTTCAGCCACTGTCTCTAAAACTCTGATTCACTTTTTACCTTCAAAATAAAATCAGTTGGTCGGTTCCTGACTCGCGTCGCTCGCGGCTGTGAGTCGGTGTGTGTCCGTCAATAAAACCTGTTGGTATGAATAAAATCATTTCTAATGTTTCCGTAGAAACTCTTCTTTATTATTATCATTATAATAATGATAATAATTATTATCATTATTATTACAAACCAACAGAAGCTTCAGACTTTACAAAGTTTTATTTTCAAACAGAATTTTAGTCAAAGTTTTAACTCGTCTAATTAACCACAGTGGAAATAATAATAATAATAATATAATACATTATTTGTATAAAATTAAAATAGAGTTTTGCTCATAATTCATATACATATTTTTATATAAATTAATGTACAAACAATTTGAAACTTTTTTCCTAATTGATCATTTTACACAGATTCTATAAATAAATCTATAAATAAATTCATGAAATTGATTTTGAAATTAGAACTGATTTTCTTTGACTTCATTATTATTTTTATTATTATATTATAATTATTAAATTAAACGTTTCTGTTTTTTACATGTTCACATTAAAACAAAAAGTGACCTGAAAAACAAATTCATTTGTTTCTTTATTCATTTAGTTTTTACCTGAAACTTTAAAGTTGTTTTTAATTTTCACAGTTTTTCATGTTAAAGATTTTATAGATTTATTATTAATAATTCTTTTCTGTCTGGTCAGCTGTTTATTGATCATTTACATCAGTTCTTCACACTGTGTGTGTGTGTGTGTCAGTGTGTGTGTGTGTGTGTCAGTGTG
>NC_079366.1:31368270-31378270 GCF_021018895.1 Seriola aureovittata | reverse complement strand
CCGAGCCGAGCCCAGCCAGGCCGAGCCGGGCCGGGCCGAGCCGAGCCGAGCCGAGCCGAGCCAGGCCAGGCCGGGCCGAGCCGAGCCGAGCCGAGCCGAGCCGGGCCGAGCCGGCAATTACGAGCAGCGAGATGTGACGTGTCAGCAGCTGGTTCAGTCTCTTCTTCTGTGACCACGTGACGTAGCTTAAAGACTGATGTCATTAATAACTGAAACAGGAAGTGAACTGGGAGCTTTATTCTATCAGAGACGTTTACCTGAGTCAGAGATGACCTCATTAACCACAACTCACCTGAGAGAGAGAGAGAGAGAGAGAGAGAGAGGCGGGGGTCTAACGTTTATATATAATGAGTGGCTCATGTTCTCAGTCCACCTTCTTCTCTTTGACTGTTTCTGTCTCTTGCTGAACGACTCGGTTCAGACTCAGACGCTTTCATGACTCTTCATCTTCCTGTTTTTTAAATGTGACAAACTGAACTCCGTTTACCTCCAGTGTTAATTATCTTTTCATGATCGTTGTTGTGGAGTTTCTCTGTGACGTTCAGGGCCGCTGGGAACTCGTGTTACAGTTTTTTCCTCCTCCTCTTGCAGACATCCTTTATTCCCGCTGCTCGCTCTGATCTTTGAGAAGTGTGAGCTGGCGACCTGCACGCCGAGGGAGAGCGGCGTGGCCGGAGGAGACGTCTGCTCCTCGGACTCCTTCAACGAGGACATCGCTGTCTTCTCCAAACAGGTAGAGCCAAACAGCTGTTCACTGACGATCTAAAATACAAACGTCCGTTACACATTATAAAAGTCTGATGAGCACAACGTGGTTAACTCCTCCCCCTCCACTCACACCAGTGTCAGGTCTCGTCATGTTCATCACAGTCACAGAAATATCAGTAATTACTGTCAAGTCTTGAGTTATGGCTAAAAAGTGTTTTGTGAGGTCAACGTGACCTTTGACCTTTGACCTTTGACCTTTAGCCACCAAAATCTACTCAGTTCATCCTTGAGTCCAGGGGAATGTTTGTGTTAAATGTGAAGAAGTTGAGTCGAGGTGTCACTGAGACATCGTGTCCACGAGAACGAGACGGACGGATGACCTGAAAACAAAATGGCCGCCGCTCTGACTGTTGCCGGGCGGAGGAATAAAAACACTCAGCGGATTATTAACAGCTGTGTCTCAGGTCAGAGGACGTGGTCCCTCGTAGACCCTGAAGACGGTCCGGTCTACCGAGGATTTCCTCTTCGTGTCACCAGCTGTTCCCGCCTTTACCGTTGCGTCACAAAGCACGGCTCCTGTTGCCTAGCAACCTTGACAACATGTAACTTCTTTTTCGCTAAAACTAGTTAATTTTAAATCTGTTGGTTTCAACATTTGTAGCATTAGACCTGAAAACCAATACTGACATTAGACTCTCCGCTTTACTTTCATTAACGGAGTGCAATGAATCATGGGATATGTAGGACCACCAGGGATTTGTTTTATTTCTTCAGGTAAATCTCACTCCTTTTCAACAGAGACATGAATTTACATTAAAACATAATCAAAACATTTCATGAGCAGATAAAAAAAGACTTTACAAACAATTTAAATGACAAACAATAAAATTATGAAATTGTAATAAAAATAATGCACCATGAAAAATAAAACATAAGATGCCGAGATCATAAAACATGGCCGACAGTCATCAGTTCAAATCAAGTCATCGTTTCACTTCCTGTTGGTTTTAAGTGACGGTGCTTCAGATCTGATTAGATTCATGTGTACTGTGCTTCAGTTCAGTCAGTTAATATACTGCTATTGATTAGTATTGATTAGTACAGTATCATAGAACTGTGTGTGTGTGTGTGTGTGTGTGTGTGTGTGTGTGTGTGTGTGTGTGTGTAGATCCGATCGGAGAAGCCGTTATTTTCATCAAACCCAGAGCTGGATAACTTGGTGAGTATGACACGACTACGTTTTCATCCAGACCAACACACCTGAAAACACACATCACATGACCATTCACCTGCACTGAGCATGTGCGAGCCGGTGTAAACAGGAAGTAGATTATATTAAAACACAGAATGTAAGTGAACAACAGCTGCTAGCAAAGGCTGATGAGAGCCAATCAGGAGAGACCGTGGGTATGACCTCATCGTTTACAAAGGTCTCAGTTTCTGTCTGTCCAGACTTCAACACAACCCCACAGTTTTCAAAATAAAGCACACAACCCCACAGTTTTCAAAATAAAGCACACAACCCAACAGTTTTCAAAATAAAACACACAACCCCACAGTTTTCAAAATAAAACACACAACCCCACAGTTTTCAAAATAAAACACACAACCCCACAGTTTTCAAAATAAAGCACAACCCCAGGGTTCGGCTGATGGTGGTGCGTCGTGATGTGTGAAGTCAACAACCCTTTTAAACATTTAAACTCAGTCTGACGAACTTCTCTTCTTCTTCAGTTTTATTCTGGTTGTTCTTTGTCTCGCAGATGATTCAGTCGATACAGGTGCTGCGCTTCCACCTCCTGGAGCTGGAGAAGGTTTGTCTCAGTGACCTTTGACCTTCTTAGTTATCACAGTTTGATTGAGCCAGCATCTGCTGTTTAATCTGAAGTAATGAGATTAGAACCAAGATGTCTGCCGTGCTGCTAATCCAGGATTAATCCTGAGCAGATCCCACTGTGATCCTTTAATGTCACTGTTTACACGTCGACATGTAAATCTTTATTTTATATGTTTTATACGTTTCACTCATGTCGTCACGTCATCTTACCTTTCTGTTATTATTATTCTCAGGTTCACGAGCTCTGTGATAATTTCTGCCATCGATACATCAGCTGTCTGAAAGGGAAGATGCCGATCGATCTGGTTATTGACGACAGAGACGGAAACAAATCGGACAGCGAGGACTTCATCAGGTCATCGAACAACCTGGACCAGGTGAGCTCGCCGTGAATCAGCTGTTCATCATCTCTGTTCGCTGCAGTTTCAAATGATGTTGTGTATTTGCTGAAGACAAGAAGTCAGAAACATCATTTCACACGTGATCAGACAATATTCAATAATCAATAATCAAGGTTTGGATGGAGTCCAGATGATTTTGATGAATTGTTTCTGTACTTTCAGCTGATCTGAAGTTGCATCATTTAAAGATAAAATGTGAAGGTTTAATGTTATAAAACTTATTGTTTCAACACGTCGGACTTTTTCACTGAAGCTCGATGAATCTGCAGAAACGGAGAGTGATGAAGCAGATCTTCATTTCATAAACATAAACTTTAAAAACAGGAATCGTAAAAAGAATTTAGAAATGAACAATGAATCCATCAATAAATACTTCAGATTTAAAAATGGATTTACAAAAACAGGATAAATCTCTCATTACATAAAGCATTTATAAATACAGTCATGAATAAATAATAGAACTTAGAAAACTATTTGAAAAGGTATTTTAGCTTCATTTAGCCACAGAGAGGTTAGCTAATAAGAAGAGGAATGTGATCCCGTTTATAAAATGTCTCTTCAAATACATAAAAATACAAACAGCTCTTTCCTTTGGCACTACTTTTTTTAAACCGCTGAACCTCCGTATTCCTACGCACAAGCACCTACATGGTGCTGAGGGAATCAGAAAGAGCTGAAACTAACTGTGTTTTGGCGGGAAGATAAAGATGAAAATCTTCTACATGAAGCTTCTTTCACACAGATGTTGGATTGTTTCAGTGTTCGTCTTTTAGATATATATCTCTCTCTCTCTCTCTCTCTCTATATATATATATATATATATATATATATATATATATATATATATATATAGATATATATAGATATATAACACCGATATGACTGCCTCACACAACCACACGTCTAATAACAGGAACTGTCCCTTTAAGACTGAAGAGGCTCTGCAGGTTTTATTTACCAAAGATCCCCAGAAAGTGAAGCTGGAATATGAGCAGATAGATTTAATGATCCAGCTGCAGGAGCCACACACACACACACACACACACACACACACACACACACACACACACACACACACACACACACACACACACACACACACACACACACACACCCTTGTGAAGACTCCTCTGTTTCCCTGAGCAGCTGAAATGAAAGTGTTTTCCTCAGCGGTGAAACTCCCAGCAGCCACTTGTCGAGCCTTTAACCCTTTAAACACCACAGAGTGTGAACTGCAGCAGCTTAGTGTTGGATGACCATTGAGCAGCGGCTCGAAAGCTCCGGTTTCCTTCTCAAGTGCCTCCTCTCGGTCGGGTCGTACGCTGATAATCCTCCTGGTCCCAGAGGAGGCGTGTCTACTCTGATCACCTGTCAGTCACACACTGTGGGCGGGGACAGTGATATGGTTTTTATGCTGGTTGAGGAGGGAAAATTGGTGAAGTGATGATGAGGAGGCTGAACCTTCCTCACTTCATGTTCTCCACATGTTTCCATCGTCTGAGCTCCAACTGGATCTTTTAACCACCTCTTCTTCTTCTTCTTCTTCTTCTTCTTCTGTGGTTTAATGTTCACACAGAGGAGACAGGACTCCTCTCAGGTGTGACTCTGATGACGCTCCGGTTAAAGCCCTGCTCTCGTTCTGTGTCGTCCTCTGCAGATTTCCTGGAGCAGAGATCAAGACGACGCAGCGTCCATCCGCTCGGCCGGGACGCCGGGACCGTCCAGCGGTGGACACACGTCTCACAGCGGAGACAACAGCAGTGAACAAGGTACTGATGCAGGGGTGCATTAATACTGGAGTGTGTGTGTGTGTGTGTGTGTGTGTGTGTGTGTGTGTGTGTGTGTGTGTGTGTGTGTGTGTGTGTGTGTGTGTGTGTGTGTGTGTGTGTGTGTGTGAGGGTTTATGGGGGGGCAGAGGTTCTCCGTCATGCTGGATGTGATGCGAGTTTGAACATAAAGGGGGGAGACGTTGGAGAGAAAGAGGAAGTGAGAGAGTGATGAAGGCTGACAGACGCTGAGCAGAGCTGGAAGAAAGAGAGCTTTATGTTTCCACACACACACACACACACACACACACACACACACACACACACACACACACACACACACACACACACACACACACACACACACACACACACACACACAGACACACACACAGACACACACACACACAGACACACACACACACACACACACACACACACACACACACACAGACACACACACACACACACACACACACACACACACACACACACACACACACACACATAAATAAGATCTGGACACTCAGTCTCACAAAGTTTCCTTTCACTTGAACCTTTTCATGCTTGAATTCCTGCACTAACGTCCTGAATTCAAAGTCTTCAGGTTTGGTTGAATCACGAATCAGGACACGTTGAATCATTAAAGCAAATAAGCATAAAAATAATAGAATCACACTCTGAATTCTGACGTTTTTTTCATCTGGAGAAAAAAGTTTTGCTGCCTGAGAAAGTGATTGATTTGATGCTTAGTCCCCTGTTTACATTTTATTAAGGACTAAAGTTATGGAGGATTGAGGGCGTGGCCTCTTTGACTGACAGGTGGGTGTTGTCATAGGAAACTGACAGAACACGAGAAAGTCTGAGCTCCTGTTTTTACAGAACAATCAAACTCTAGTATTATTTTATTCATAAGCACTAATTAGCAGGTATCAGTGTCTGCGCCCCCATGCCTGGATTGTTAGCTTAACTGTTAACAAGCTAATTAGCCATCAAATTAACTAGTCTTTGGTTAGCCTTTGAGCAAGATGTTAACGATGCTAATGGGGGCGTATCCTTGCTACAAACCGGCAGGAAGCAAAGTCTCGGCTCCACACAGGCCCCTCCTCTTTGTCAATTTTTGGATTAACTGGGAGTTAGGGGGCGGAGTCAGACACTGCCCAGATGGCAACGGTGAAGCAGCTCACTCTGAGCTTCAGAAACCTGTGGCTTTCGTCACAGATGCGACGGCCATCTTTATTTACACAAGATAAATTTCTGTCATTTTTTTAAAAAAATGATTGATGATCCGATTGATTATCAGAATTGTTGGCAATGTTTTTTTTTTTTATTTGATCAGTTGATGGATCAATTAGCTGACTAATCCATGGACAGAAACAGTCTGTTTTCACCTGTGTGGGTCAGATGGTTGGTGTGTGACTGGATGGACATGCAGCCAGACCACAAGCTGCTGCAGCTCTCAGTCTGTTGAACCATCACTCACACTCTGCGCCGGAGCCTCACCTGGTGAATCAGAGCCTCACCAGGTGAATCAGAGATTCACCAGGTGAGGAGCTCGGTGCAGCAGGACTTCACATGACATCTGCCGACTGCAGCCCGACTCCGCAGCAGGTTTGGCCCGAGCTCGGCGTTAATTTGTCATCCTGGAGAACAGACATAGACCATAATATTGTCACTTTGAATGAGCTTTCTCTGTCAGCCAATCGTGGACGAGAGAGAGAGAATCACACAACCACAGATTAGCCTAGCTTAGCATAAAGACTAGAAACGGAAGCAAACAGTTCTTCTGGTCCCTGACCTGAACCCGATCCAGCACCGAGTCAGAATCCGTGTGGACCTCACCGCTGTCACATCAGCCGGTTCAACATCTGCTCAGACCGAAGCCGGAGGAAGCTGTTACACCGTCACGGTGTCCACATACTTTTGGCCGCCTATAAGTTAAGCTCTCACCGCAGGAGGTGTCGTGTTGACGCCTCCAGCACCGACCTCAGCGGTGAGGTCATTAGAGCGTCGGATTGGCTGGTATTCATCGGACCCCTCCCACCATCGCCAGCAGAAGACAAATGGTCCGTGGTGGAAAATAAAGAGTCTCTCGCTCCGTCTCTCTCCAGCTCGGATAATAAAGATTTGTTCAAACAGTGACGGAGGAGCGAGAGAGACGGCAGAGTGTCGAGGTCGACCTGTAGGAAACCTCTTTATCCATAAATGTCATTAACAGTGTTCAAGCAAGAACTCGCTCTAAACTGCAAATCACTAAATGAAATGGAAAAAAAGCAGAAAAACAAAACAACTTAATATAATTGAAACGTTTCAAATATTAGAAAAGTCCCCAGAGATTGTTTTTCAGTTTTTCTTTCTAAAGAGAAAAAAACTGACACTAACTACAGGAAGTCATTTTACTGTAAGTCCTCCTCCTCTGAGGCGCCCCTCCCTCCTCTGAGGCGCCCCTCCCTCCTCTGAGGCGCCCCTCCCTCCTCTGAGCCCCTCCCTCCTCTGAGGCGCCCCTCCCTCCTCTGAGGCGCCCCTCCCTCCTCTGAGCCCCTCCCTCCTCTGAGGCGCCCCTCCCTCCTCTGAGCCCCTCCCTCCTCTGGGCCCCTCCCTCCTCTGAGGCGCCCCTCCCTCCTGGAGTCCACGGGTTGTTGTGAAGCCGAGTCGTCACAGACCATTAGCAGTAGAGGTGGACCTCTCCCCTCTCTCTCCCCTCTCTCTCCCCTCTCTCTCCCCTCTCTCTTTCTCTCTCTCTCCCCTCTCTCTCCCCTCTCTCTCTCTCTCTCTCTCCCCTCTCTCTCCCCTCTCTCTCTCTCTCTCTCTCTCTCTCCCCTCTCTCTCTCTCTCTCTCTCTCTCTCCCCTCTCCCCTCTCTTTCCCCTCTCTCTCCCCCCCTCTCTCTCTCTCTCTCTCCCCTCCCTCTCCCCTCTCTCTCCCCTCTCTCTCTCTCTCTCTCTCCCCTCCCTCTCCCCTCTCTCTCCTCTCTCTCTCCCCGCTCTCTCCCCTCCCTCTCCCCTCTCTCTCCCCTCTCTCTCCCCCCCTCTCTCTCTCTCTCTCCCCTCTCTCTCTCTCTCTCTCTCTCTCTCTCTCTCTCTCTCTCTCCCCTCTCTCTCCCCTACGAGCTGAGGAGAGAGCGAGAGTGTGGTGGAGGGGGTGGGGGTGTAAATCAGCCCCGGGGAGCTCGCGGTTCGCCCTAATGAGGCTGAGAGCTTGTTTATGGAGTTACGCATCATTTTTATGATTATTTCCACCTTTTCAGGCTCCGCCGCTCGGCAGAGTCCTGCCTCTGTTGAGGCGGAGCGAGGCCCCGGTCCACCGCCGCCTCTGGGCTGGACGGCGGACCCGGAGCACCCGCCGCAGGCTGCCAGGGACCGTCGCCCTAACCTTGGCCCGGCGCTGTTAAAAACACTGAGGAGAAAATGAGGCTCATTAAACCGGCAGAGAGAGAGCAGTAAAAACACCAGGCCGCAGCTTTTAGTGGTTTTCAGTTGAAATGCTGCAGTATTCACCACCATCCAGAACCTGCGGGGGGGGGGGGGCCACAGGGAGGGTCACAGAGCGGAGCGGGCCGGCTCGTGACTGCAGGGTCACCGGTTTGATTCCACTCATCAACTGGGAGAGTCCATGAGTGAAGGCATGTGTTCGCTCGGAGCCTGGCCTCATGTATGTGCTAACGTCAGCTAGCTTCAGCTAACGTCAGCTAGCTTCAGCTAGCAGAGGGAAATGTGAACGACAGAAGCGTCAGCTGTTTTCATCTGATCACGTTTGTTAGAAAACAGTTATTACATGTTTATAAACTGATGATGAACGTGTGATTCAAGTGTCTCCACCTCCTTTAAATGCATAGTGATGATTCTGTTTGGATTCACTTCCTGATCATGTGATGGGGGCGTGGTCAGGATAAAACATGTCGTTAAATTGATCTTTAAAGTTTTCAGAAGCGTTCAGAGTTGGTCACCGACGTTTGGTAAATTTGGAAATGAAAAAGTTCAGTGGTGTGTTTTCTCCTCTGCGTGTCGTTGGTCAGGTGACTGTCTGGATAACGGCGTGGCGTCGCCCAGCGATGACGACGACCCCGACAGAGACAAACTGCACAACAAGAAGAGAGGGATCTTCCCCAAAGTGGCCACCAACATCCTGAGAGCCTGGCTGTTCCAGCACCTGACGGTCAGTGAATCAAACGCACCTCACCTCATGGAGGCGTGTTGTCTCAGGTGTCACTCTACAGACGCTGAGTGACGATTGGCTCCCCCTGGTTCAATGCTAACACTTAGCTCTGACGGATCATTGCAAGAGGAATAACAGCTGTAATAAGTTAGAACTACACACCTGAAACATTATGGTCACGTGCTTAACGTCACATGATTATCTCTCTGAGCCGGTCGTCCGTCTCAGTGACACGTTCAGGGAACTTCTTCACCTTTTGTTAAAAACATTCACTTTGGACTCAAGGACGAACTGATTAGACTTTGGGGGTCGTGAGCTCCAGTATTTGAACCCACAATAAGACTTTTTCGTTTCTTCATTCCTTTGTGTTTGTCATAATAAAGTTCTCATTTAAAGTTTCAGTGCTGCACAGATTCAGAAACAGCACAAGCTCAATACTCAGTAAAGACTCTTGTACAGTATAACAGAGATTAACAGCCCATAAAACTAAAAGACATTTTTGTAAACCAGAATAAAGAAGGAAAACTTCATCACAGATCTGTTGGAGTTGCTCTAGAGGTGATTTCTATCTTTGGAGTTATTCTCATCAGCTCCTCAGTTTCTGCTGCTCATCCGTCGGTCTGTTTCTGTCTCAACTTCTCCTCACTCTGAGCTCAGAACAAAACAGCACTGCTCCCATTCAAGCCTCTGAATTGGACGCTCTGATTGGCTGTGACAGCTCCCACTGGAGCCAATAGGAATGTACAGTTGAGTGACGTGACTCTAGACGTCACCAGCAAAGAATGAAGCGAATCGATCAATAAACAGAGAGAGAGAGAAAGCAGCCATGCTCCAGACAAATGGTGAAACTACTCCAAATATTTCCTGACTTTAATGTTAGTGTATTGATGGAAGTCAGAGACTCACACGGATGAACAGGAGCTCGTTAGAAAACAACGATTCTGTAGTTTAAGGAGAAAAAATGTTGCGTCTCCGACTCAATCGGTCGCGGAGTTATGATGCTCTGAAGACAAGGTGATATTTTGAAGTGTACACACTCCTACGGGACTAAGGGGCTTAATTGGGTTCAGTCCAGACTCTGGTCCTGGACTGTTGTTTGGACCGCAGTAACAACAGGCAGGGACGGGCTCAGAC